>NW_027332210.1:11127500-11130000 GCF_041222505.1 Epargyreus clarus
CGTCTGCATAATTAAGAGAAACAAGCCGGTCTTGAACATAATTTAGGATGAGCTTGTACAGGTTCCTAGGACAATTAGCCTGGTGGAGTCTCTTAAATAAAATTGGCCACCAAGCATTGTCAAAGGCAGCCTGTATATCGAGTGAAATAGCAATTACCAACTGTTTACTACTTTTAGCCTCTTTGATTATATCTATTGCTCTCTTTAGTGCATCGACTGTGGACGTCTGCTCCTTAAAACCATACTGCAGCGGATTGGAAAAATTTGTTTTATCTAAATGGTATGCTAGTCTATTGCAGATCAATTTCTCTAATAATTTCCCGAAAATGTTGATGAGGCCAATTGGTCGATAAGATGATATTTCTGAGTAGTCTGTCTTGTTAGGTTTAGGAATTATGATTACGTGAGCGGTTTTCCACTCCTTCGGAAAGTAGGCTAATTCTAAGCATCTGTTCATAATAAAGGTTATTGTTTCAGTGAATTCAGTTGTTGTAGCTAAACAGATATCTGCAGTGAGGTGGTCTAATCCTGGGCTTTTTTAGCACTCATTGCTTTAAGGCATCCGATGACCTCCTCCTCTGTAAAAAGTCTGTCATCCAGAGAATCAGGTATTTGATTCATTCGAATGCGCAGGTGTACCTGCTTGTCTGTTGTGTCCGGTGTGTCGTCAGGATAAAACTTGTCAAGTAAAGCGTGAGCGGTGTCAGTAGTTGAAGATGTATGTTTGGAGTTACCAACGTAGACGGTTAAACAGGGTGTCGGTTGCGGGCTGTTCTTTAAAAGTCTATTAGTCAACGACCAGACATTTTCTTTGCCCTGTTTTATTGCAGAATTCCCGAAAATGTTCTGAAGAAGTTTTTCTGATTGCCTGTGCATACCTTTCCTTGAGCTCATTTCTTTCGCATATTGCGTTATCTATGGGCTTTTTCGATCGCAGAAGGTCCTGAATTCTGTGATGCCATTTTGATTACCTGTTTCTTTAAATGATCTAAATCAGAGTTCCACCAAGGGATATGGACACGATGTAATTTTTTGCGCTTGAAAGTTTGGTCACATGCATCTTGAATTGATTTGGTTATATGTGAGACATATTTTCTATTTCAGCTTCGTTTGCAGAGTCTACTAGTATATTTCCTATGTGATTATTATGAAATGAATTTTTTAAATGAATTTTGAATGTGGGCCAATTGGCTTCGTCAGTAGAGTATTTATATGTTGACTGTTTTTTCCTTTTGCATAATTCGGTGTGTCCTAAATGAATTGTGAAGTCAATGGCGTTATGTTCGCTGGAGGGACATGCGTCAGTGTTGACTCTCCAGTTGTGTATGTTGCGCGCAATACTGTCAGAATACAGCGTAACGTCGATAATGGAGCTACGATTGATGCCATGGGATATTGTTGAGAATGTCGGAGTGGAGCCAGTGTTGCCAATAATCAGGTCGTGGGCCATTATTAATGAGCTGACATCTGTTCCTCTTTTATTCATTTTAGAAGAACCCCATGTTGGATGCCAGCCATTAAAATCACCTCCTATTACTATCTGGGCATGTCCTTGGGCCTTCAGAAATATCTCCAAGCGATTCAAGGTACTGTTTTCGTCAACCTTCGGCTCTACATATACAGATACCAGGAAAAGCTTGCGGCCTTTTGTGATCAGCTGGACGATACACAAGTTAGAAGAAGAGTATTCGGACATGCCCAACGTGGCGGCTATACCTGATCTGATAATAACACATGCTTTGACCCGGTCGTTGGTCGAGAATTGATGTATTTCATAGCCTGGAATACTTTTAACTATGTTGTTGCTACCGACATATGGCTCACAGACAAACCCGATGGCATAATCTTGTGATATGAAATAGTTAATAAACTCATTGTAGCTCTGAAAGCTTCTATCAACGTTACACTGCATTACTTTCAGTAATTGCTATGCGGAATAATCTATCTTGCCGATGACCCTGTTCCGCATAGCCTCCTTGAGCGGGCAGTTGTTAGACGTGGCTGAATGTCTAGTGTCTGTCGTGGTGTTTAATTTCTGATTGCGATTGTTGCAGTTACAACATCTTACGGCATCACTATTATTTTTGGAGGGGCAAGTGGCGAACGTGTGGTCATCAGAGCCACAATGGGAGCAGGGGCCGCTGTCGCTACTACAGTACTTCTTTAAGTGCCCATATTGCAAACATTTGAAACACTGTAGTAGCGGCACGAATTCCTCCACGTGCACCCTTTGGTGGTCTACGTTGAGCCTGCCTAGCTCCACCATTTTCCTCCAGATCTTGGGCGCTGTCAGAAGGACTGCATTATATAATTTTTGGTTTTTGTTTGATCTTTGGAATCTAAACTGCATGTCATCTGCATTTGGCTGTAATGCTGCTATTTCCACATTTTGCCCAAGAATGAGCTTCGTTAGCTCTTCCGCCGGCGTCTCCTTGTAGATCCCCTTTAGTATCACCATAGGTTTCAATCTACGGGACGGCTCTGCACGGATATCTGAAGA